>NC_143486.1:18676616-18689116 GCF_027475165.1 Benincasa hispida | reverse complement strand
CCCAGCAAGTGTCCCGGAGTTACTGCTGCTTGCGAGTCCTTCCTCTTTTGAGATTGTCAGAGCCAGGAGTTTCAGAGCTAACCGTAGGCAGTCCTTATGCCGACAAAGTGGAATATGACTCAAACGGAAAGAAGAAATCCGCGCTTTGGTTCACAGGTATATCCCTATCTATATCTATATAGGCTCTGTAGTCGGGTTTAAGCCAGTTTCCTTCCTTAAACCAATAGAATTGAATAAATTGGGTTTCAGCAGTGATTAGGTACGAGCAAGAGTCTGATTAGGATTATGCTGGAACTGCTGATATTCCACTAGCCCCAAGGTCATTCCCAAGGGCTGCAAGGGACCGCCTTATCTAGACCGACAACACAACAAACAAGGGCAACTCGAATGGAACTATAAGAATAAGAGTAAGATAACCTTTTCGCATTTAAACCTGACAGTCTTCACCATAAAGCATGGCTAGCTTTCCTAGACAAATGGAATAAGTTGATGATATAGTCCACCTTTCTTCTATTCATCCGCTTATATTAGTAGAAGAGAGAAGCACCCTGAAGTTTACATCCTAATTCTGCCTGGATCCGGTATCATAAGTCATATCGTTTCGACTTTTTCGGGTAAACCGGTTTTCGGGTATCTAGGCATGGTTTATGCCATGATCAGTATAGGTGTTCTTGGATTTCTTGTTTGGGCTCATCATATGTTTACTGTGGGCTTAGACGTTGATACCCGTGCCTACTTCACCGCTGCTACCATGATCATAGCAGTCCCCACTGGAATCAAAATCTTTAGTTGGATCGCTACCATGTGGGGGGGTTCGATACAATACAAAACACCCATGTTATTTGCTGTAGGGTCCATCTTTTTGTTCACCATAGGAGGACTCACTGGAATAGTCCCGGCAAATTCAGGGCTAGACATTGCTCTACATGATACTTATTATGTGGTTGCACATTTCCATTATGTACTTTCTATGGGAGCCGTTTTTGCTTTATTTGCAGGATTTCACTATTGGGTGGGTAAAATCTTTGGTCGGACATACCCTGAAACTTTAGGTCAAATCCATTTTTGGATCACTTTTTTCGGGGTTAATCCGACCCTCTTTCCCATGCATTTCTTAGGGCTTTCGGGTATGCCACGTCGCATTCCTGATTATCCAGATGCTTACGCTGGATGGAATGCCCTTAGCAGTTTTGGCTCTTATATATCCGTAGTTGGGATTCGTCGTTTCTTCGTGGTCGTAACAATCACTTCAAGCAGTGGAAATAACAAAAGATGTGCTCCAAGTCCTTGGGCTGTTGAACAGAATTCAACCACACTGGAATGGATGGTACAAAGTCCTCCAGCTTTTCATACTTTTGGAGAACTTCCAGCTATCAAGGAGACGAAAAGCTATGTGAAGTAAAGTCGCCGACTGCTACTAAGAACCTAACAGAACTTTTCAAAATGGAATGTTATAGAATAGTCAAATCAGATCGATCGGACTTTGCCGGGCATGAGCTACTCTCTTCTAGCCTTCCTCTAACAGATTCAATGGCATCGCTTATTCCTCTAAGCATGCTACCAGTCCTAGCTACTGATACTGACTGACGAAACTTGAATCAGAATCTCGTTCACTCCCGGCTGAGTCAAAAATCTTTGTGACAACAGAGGGAAGAGCCTATCTGTTCTCTTTCTCTATCCTTGAGCCAGGTCCGGGCATTGCTCATTTATAGCACAGAGATGAAAGACCAGCTTAACAAGAGCAGAGGCGTTTACAGCTATCTTCTCTACCATAGTTACAGTGAATGAATGCATTGAATGACTTTCCGCTTGTGAATGATAGTCTTTCATAGCGATAGCGGCCTATGGAATTCAATTGAATTAGCGATAGCGGGTCGATCACGTGACACTTGGTAGGAACTTCTCGGCATGTTGAACAGCACAGTGACTAGCTTGCTAGCGATAGCTATCGTTCTGTTGTCGTTCCGCAACATTCACTCGCTAGCTTGAGTTCTATAGACTATATACATTCAAACGCAGGTTGTAAGAGAATGTAACTAAACTATGACAGCACTCTTTAGCTACTATAGTTGTTACGCGCTACTATAGCTAAGCTGTTACCTGAACTCCAGTACCAGTAGTGCTTTACCCCTAGCTGTCCCGCATTCACTTACAGGCAACATGTGAACTGTGACACTTGGGCGGATACTTACGTATCAGACAACCAGACAGCTAACGCACCTTCGCCTTCGAACATTCCATTCCAAATCAATACTACGTACCGTACCTCCGGGCGTTTACCATGTCTCCCGAACAATCTCAGAGTCGGATCTTCTTTATATATGTAAATTCCTCTGTCTGCGAGTATGAGATGAACATAAATCAAGTTGTTTATTACATTAAGTGGGTGACCCATACCAATAAAGGCGGGTAGAAAAAAGACAAAACCCGCATCTCGTCAATCAAAATGGGGATTCACAGATGATTCTCAGCATAGAAGAGATCAAATAAGTCATTCCCCGAAAGCTATCAGTCTTTGTATGAAGGTAGGCCGTCTAAGTCAATACTACTTGCTCGGTCTTTCTTTCCTACTTCGGATCATCTTCGATCTTTGCCGCCTTAGGCAATGAGAAGGATGCAATTGATGAGTGATGAGGAAGAGACTTTAGCATCTCTAGCTAGACCATCTATAGCATCAAGATAAGCGGACGTTCTTGCCATTCATCAAAGGCTTTAGACTGACTTTACTACCATATCTTAGGTCGGAGCCTACTCTATTTCCTAGCGCAGTCTCTTTCGATGGGGAGCAGAGCAAGTTACGGGACTTGGCATCCGGGGTATATGGAATGGAATCCCTGGTATAAGGTTAGGCCAATGCATTAGACTTCCTAGCTTTCAATACTGTATCAGTACGGGAAGAAAGACCAAGCTTATCATATGCTATTTCATATGACCGGAAAGTCCCATCTATGAATACCTTCTTCTCAATCGGATTGCAACTTCATCTTAGGCGGCATAAGGGCTCGTCTCATTCTATAATGGCGTGGTAACAAGAGAAAAGAGATTGCTTTCAGCTTCAGGAGTTTCCTGCTTCTAAACCTACTATTTCACCTTCTGTTTCCCTTTTGACTGTTGGATCTTTCAATGCACCGTTATATCCTTTCTCGTCCTGATACCCGAGTGAGGGACCCCTGCGACGACTGGGGGGCCCGAACGTTCCTTTATACACTGGGAGTTTTTTAAGGGACTCTGACTTATTGTTTGCACTGGGATCATCAATCGCCATAATGACCAGAGCAAGCCAAAGCCAGGCCAACCTACGCCTTTTCCTCACCGTCACTGCCATCTCACGACTTGGATTCGAACCAATCAAGCTACTTGCCCTTTAGTAGATCGTGAGTGGGTCTGTCGTCCTCCTCATTATAGTCCTCCTAAAATCAATAGCATTTCGTCGGAATACATCCTGTCTTTTCACCTTAGTAGTCCTATGCATAGTCAGTACTATAGCCCCAATCATGGCTACTAATAAAATCAGACTAGAAACCAAAAACCAGACGGAATAGTAGGTATAAAGTAAATTGCCCAATGTTTCCAAATTAGTCCAACTTCGTACCTTTCCGGCATAAACCGTATATCTAAGAGAGGTCGTATTTCTTTGGGTTGGTAGTAATGGAATGGTTTCATTATCTAAAATGAAGAACATTTCCCACCAAAAGATCAGTCCAATAATACCACTCACTGGTAAATAGCGCAAGACTTCTTCGTGAATCTCCGCTATTTGAATATGGAACATCATAACAACGAATAGGAATGAAACGGCTATAGCTCCTATATGAACTACTGGGAAGATCATAGCGAAGAAGTCGAGACCTAACAAAAGAAGTAAACCTGAAGTGTTGCGAAAGACTGGGATGGGAAACAAAACGGAATGTACCGGATTTTTAGCACGTACAACCATCAAACCAGAGACCAAAGCTGGGCTCGACAAAACGGAAAGTATCATGGTACGTCGTCCTTCCCTGAAATGGAACTTTCATGCTGGAGCAAGAACTAGCATGAAAGTCGATCTATTACGACCAGCGCGGTTGTTCGTATTTCATTTTCTTCTTCCAAGTCAAGCCCTTCTTAGAAAGCACTCGCTGAGTTACTTACGGAATCTCAAATCTCTCTCGACGCCGAGAATTTGTGATGTTTCCAGGTCGATCAGAGGTTCGGCTTGCTTCTCCCCCACCTTTTAGCGTTCTGGGCCCCCGAAAAAAGAAGAGAAATTAGGCCATGTTTCCCGAGAGAGGCCGTCTTCTACTTCTAGTCGATATAATGTCGGGGGTTGACCTGCGGGTTTCCCAAGCCCCTGAGCTCATCAATGAAAATATTCCATCGAGAACAGCGCGATGTTCCGAAGTCGCGTCTGAGCACACGGAAATGCCGCAGACGGTCATCGATATCGTGCTCCCAGTCGTCATGGAGAGCCAACTGGAGAGCACGCTTGACATCCTCCGGATCTTCGAGCCTGAGCCCACGCTCATGCAAGATCCTGTGGGCTCGGCGTACCATGGTCGCCTCCTCATTCTCGCAGGCGTTCGTGATAGCCTCAATCGCGGCATAGATGCGGGCGTCCTCTTCTTGTGCCCTAGCCTCCCTTTCAGCATCCAATGGATTCCCACCTTCACCATTTGGTTGATCCAGGTGATTCCGTTGTTGAGCTGCTGGGGCAGCGGCGGGTTGGGGGGCGGGTACGGCATTGGAAGGCCCAGCTTGTTCCGGTTGATTGACCGACGAGGTACTTCTACTACGCCCGGAACTGGCCGATTCTTCTTCTGTATAAGAAAAATCTTCTGTATAAGTAAACCACTCAGAAGAGGTGTCGCCTTGGTTACCATGACCAGCTATCCATCCCGACGATCCCGAAAAAGAGAAGGTCCCCAGAAAGAAAGTCAAGAAATCCGCGGTCCCAAAATAAGATAAGACAGGGCGTAGTAGTAGAAAGATCAAGAAATATCGCAATAGAGAACACAGTGGTAGAATCCTCGAGCCATACTTACGAGAGAGAGCACGAAATATAGAAATTGAGAAAACCAAGAGGACCGGATTTGTCATCAAATTGAGATTATTTCGTTTCCTTATCAGAGAGGGGCCCTTTCTTTCGCTTTAGGGAGCGGGGCTTCTTTATGGAAAAAGGGGGAATGAGAGGGGGGTGTCGAAATAATCAAATAATTAATTATTCTTGATCCCTATTCTTGGTTTCAATTTTTCCCGGTTTATCAGAACCTTTTTTTCTGATTCGAGGGGGATCCTGTTGAGTTCTTACGCTTTCATGTCTACAACTCAGTTCATCCGATTATTACAGAGATGAACCTAAGCCGGAATATGAACCATAAAAGAAAATACCGACTAAACCGATCACAGGAATACCAGTTACAGTACCTATTATCCAAAGAGGAATCCTTCCAGTAGTCTCGGCCATTTGTCCCACTTCCCTCCCCATTTCATCAAGTGGTCGTGCTAGAGACAGAAACAGTCATAGATAATTATGAGATGATATCCTTCCGAATGGGATAAGATAATTCGTACTATTATTTAGTATTTTCTTTGATTTCATTTCAGAAATAATTTGAAAATAAAACAGCAAGTACAAAAATGAGTAATAACCCCCAGTAAAGACTGGTACGATTCAATTCAACATTTTGTTCGTTCGGATTTGATTGTGTCATAGCTCTCTCATTCGGATTAGGTTTATCGTTGGATGAACTGCATTGCTGATATTGACCCTAAAAAAGAAACGGTAGGTACAGCTAGTCCGTGAACCGCCAACCATCGCACTGTAAAAATAGGATAAGTTTTATCGAGAGTCATTTGGTCCTCCTAAAAAGATCTACTAAATTCATCGAGTTGTTCCAAAGAATCAAAACGGCCAGTTATTAATGGAATTCCTTGTCGGCTCTCTTCGATGCTAGCAACCGCGTTTGACCCTTTTCCGCGCTTCTTTCAATTTCCTTACATTCTAGCTGAAAGAGAGACTTGACCTTTACTTAGAGAGGGGCTGCGGTACCACGCTCTTCCGTGCTCGTAGGTTGACTTCCCTATGCATCCCGACTAAGGTCTCACAAACGTGCACTTCCCTTATGCCCCGCTTCACTAATGTGAATAGGTTATACACAAGGGTGGGTTGGTTATATACTCTTATGCGCGTTCCTTCTTCGAACCTTTTGGTATGTATTGCCCCCTAACTATAGATCAGATCCACCGGACGAGAAACTCAATTCCGCACCGTCGGACTTATCCACCAAGGGATTCCTTGAATTTCTGTGGATTGCGTTGGAGGAAATCTACCAAAGCTAGGCAGATAGATGGACTCCTTCCCCGCTGCTAAGGGAGAGCAAGAAAAAAAATCAAATTCTTGTTTTTTAATCAGCGCCCCCTTTTGGGTATGCAGGTACTAAGAGTCCTCTCACTACCAACCAGCAGACATCATCTGGCTGGGTCTTGCCGGTATCAACAACAAGAAAAAAAAACAAGCAAATGGAAACAGCAACTAACTATGGCTCTTGGCCCAGACAACGCCCTAGGCGTAGGGGAGATCGGAGCAACAGGGAACGCCTAGACGACGTTTTTCTTCCTGGGCAGCTGTAAGTAGATCGAGAGGTCGTTCCGCCCCTTGTCCCCGAATAAGGGTAATATGTTCTCATAAAAGGTTGCTCCAATCTGACCTAGCTGGCGAGCGATCCCAGTTCGCAGCAGAGAACAAGACAGGAAGCGAGCGTACCTTTGTTCGCTTCTTCTCCACCAAGCACGGAAGTTTAAGGATAACTGTTGGTCGGTGGCTACCTAAGGAAACTCCGATTCGATCCGCCCCCCGGCTGGGAGGCATCTACCTCATCCCGATCACAAGGAGAGGTTCACCATGATGGGGGTACTTCTTTTTTTTTCCCTTCCGGAAAGAATGAAATGCATAGGGGACCATCCTTTTGTTGCGGCATGCTCCTGAGATTTACGGATTCGCAGGGGGCCTCAGGCCCTACTTAGTTGACTGACAATGACAAAGGCTTACGAAACTAAGTAGGACCTTTTGAATTGAATCTTAAGTAGTCTATCAGTGGTGCGAAGCTGCTTTGCTCCTTTTCAGTAGGGGAGCGAAAGGTTAGACCTTAGAAAGTCAACGAACAGCGGTTCTTCTATGTAGGTATGGCGTTCCCCCTTGACTTGACTCTCCTAACGTCGAGCTAAGTGACTTCGTAACCTTTGCGTAGCGTAGTAGAATGAAGGCTACGCACCGACGCTCTCTTATCTATTAGCCTAAGCGTCTTCGCTAACTCGCTCGCCTACTATACCCTACTATACAATACATTAGTAGGGTAGGCTAGGCTAACTCAGCCGCTTACTTCTACTAATGTAGGGCTAAGTAGCGCCTTTTCCTTTAGGTCCAACGTAGCGTTGACAAAGAAGAACAGACGGTTAAAAGACAGCGAATCTTTTTATATATAATATATATTTATATATAGGCCAGCTTAATACCCTTCCTCTTGATCTGAGGTACGAAGAGAAAGATCTCTTTTTTATGACTTCCACTTATCGATCCCGGCCCGGAAAAGTGACCGACCAGGGCCCTATTGATGAATGAAAGAAAGGGTTTATGAGCCCTAGCCCTGTAAGCCCACACCTGTGTAGAGTAGATCGTTCAACACCTGCGGCACAAACCCATTTTTGACCTATTGGTCCTAGTATCATAGGCGACCGAACGGCCGCCCCCTAATTACTAGACCAACCCGCTATAATAATTCCATAAACACCTAGCGAAGATATGGCAAACAAATAAAGTAGCCCTATGTTCGGATCTGACAATACCATACCATAATCAAAAGGTACAACGGCCCGAGCGACCAGACTTAACATAAATGTAGCCACTGGAGCCATTCTAAAAAGGGAGAAATTTGCACTACTTGGTGAAAGAGGTTCTTTTAGAATCAATTTCAAACCATCTGCTAGAGGTTGTAACAATCCGAACGATCCCACTACATCAGGACCCTTTCGACGTTGCACAAAAGCCATTACTTTACGTTCAGCTAGCACTAAAAAGGCTACTCCTAGTAGAAGTGGTAGAATTATTCCAAGTATTTCAGCTGGGACTGCTATGTACGTTTTCGATTTTCTATTCACTCATGATCTGGCCTGGTCGACCCGATCATGATATTTCACTCATGATCTGGCCTGGTCGACCCAATCATGATATTAATGGATCGGACCTTTTCTCGAAAAACACCGGATCCCGAGAAGAGTTGAAGATGGTGCTCGAATCCTCTTACCTTACTTCGAATGGAAGCTTAGCCCGCCTCACTTGCTTTCTTTACTGCATAAGGGCATAAACGAAGTCAACGGATTTCCTTCTAACTAGCGGCTGAGAGTAAGCAAGCTACCTTCATTCAACAGATTTGTGGTTGAGTCAATAACATGCTCTGGGTCGGGAATCTTTGCTCTTCTCTTTTGCATTTCCGCTGCCAGCGTTCTTTTTTGTGTCCGTCCGTATCGCAAAGCTGGTCGACGCCAGCTGTAATGGTTGAAAATAGGGGGCCAACCAAGACCCCCTAATAAAGCTTTGTTCGATAAAGCAAACGATTCGTTCCGACAACTTCGGACCAGATTAACCCCTTTGAATTAGCCGATCTTACAAAATCGATCGGGCGGGCTGGTTGGGAAGGGGTTATTAGTGGAGAAAAGAATCAATCGCTGAGAGATAGATTCGACTATTTGGTCAGGACGAATGAGTGGCTGTGCAGCATGCTCCGGAGGAGATTGACCCTGAGAGTCAGTCCAGTCAGAAAGGGGAGGGCCCGCTGTCTAGACTGCATTTCGGGAGTTTGAACACCATCCCATTTCAACCAAAAAGACAACCCTGTCAAAGGTATCTAACCTTCCTTCCTTATGAGTGGAAATCCAATTCCGTTTTGTCTTTTTTGCATAAAAACCACCGGTAATATATATTATATAATATATATATGAATATTAATGAATTTGGAAACCCGTTCTTCCGACCATTTTTGAAAAGCGCATAGTTTCTCCTCAAAAAAGGACCTCTCCCGTCAGGGAGCGCATTAGATATTTACCTAAACCGGTAGGTAGGTCCTTGAGCAGATCCCACGTTAGCCCCAAGACGAGTAAATGCTTGAGCTTAAGTGAGAAGGGCCTCCTCCCCCCGCTGGTATTTTGCCTGTATGGTGTTTACCGGGGGGACCCTCGATCCGGAAGGTATGCCACTATCGGCTACTATCGAGATATACATGTCTGCCTCCCTTGAAAGCTCCTGGTGCTGCGACTATCACCGGTAAGTTGCGTCGGATCAACATCGGGATTAGAATCCACTGCAAAAGCAACTAAGTCAACGCCTATTTGCTCTGGATCTACTGGCCCGGACGCTTGAATCTATTCCACCGCAAACAACCGAATATACTACTGGCTTCCGCTGCTTCTGTTGTTATTGTTCTCACCTGTCACTACGCCACCTCAGCAGCTGGGACTGGAACTGCTTCCGCATCTGGCACTCCCCAACCTTTTCTATCGAGATTTAGAAGTAGGGCGAGTGTCTAAAGCCCGGGTTATCTCTCTGAATCAGCTTATTCACTGGACTGTTAAGCCATCGAGTCCTCTAGGGTTGATCGACCCGTTTCAAGAAGATTCATCCAAGACTAACGATCTCGTTAATTCTAAGGAGGAGCCCATTCCATAAGGAAGATGAGAGGAAGGCATACATAGTTGGCTGGTTATTTGTCTTTCCCATTCCTGCTGCTACTGAAGGTGCCCGGAATGAATGGATTCTCTGGTAGAGGGGAGTCGAGGTGGAATTCTTTGGTGGGCTGGCTTAAAAGAAGCCCCCAATTGCAATTGCAGTAGGAGTAGCTACTTGTTTCATGGCTTTAATTTGAGCTTCAGATCCTGAATCTCCATAAATGGGTATGACTGGTTAAGGTGACCTGCTTTCTTTGTGCGGCAACCGCAAGCCCACGGAGCGGTACTCTGGATTTGTTATAGCACCACCATTTCACAATATACATTGTCCGGGAAAGCTAGTCTTGGGATTGCTGTTTTATCCTACTGAAGCGAACATTATGAAAGTTGAGGCTTTACTCTAACGGGTCTGTTAAAGTCTCCTTGCTACGGCCTTTATTAATATCCCTAGCTCGGAGGGTTACTCGAATCTTTCGTTTTTGTACTCTATTCGTTCCTTGAAGGTCCAATTAATTAATAGTAAAGTAATGTTCGGACGGTTAGTGTCTGTTCTGCATGACTCTGGAACGTTATAGCTAAGGAGCGGATTTCAGGGTCCCTTGACTTGCCAAACGGTTTCCAGTATGCCTATACAGTCAATCTTTACACACATGATAGTGGCAGCCAGGTTATCGACGATTCTACAATAGGCGGCCGCTACCCGACTTAGCGAATCACTTCCAGGCTGGCATTAAATCGAGATCGCGCCAGTGTCTCTTGTGTGCCTCATTTATGCTGGTGGCATACCGTACCGTATTGTGCGGAACACTCACAAAAGCCGTGGCCTTCCGCTATGTTAGACCCTCCCCTAGAAGTACAATGGTGGGTCCCTCCGGAACTGGTAATCCCCGAAAGACTTTCAAGGAGCCTTGTTCAGCAGGTGCGCTGCAAGTATTCTTTCACAAGTTTGACGCAAGTCGTACTTCCCAGCCCTCTTAGCTACTTGTACTAACAAACTAGGGCGCTATACGGAAGTTCGTGCCTGCTTATCCCGGCTACAATAACTATCGAACAGCGATCCATCTGAAGAATGGCGCTTGTATATCCCTAGGCGTGGGTCTGTACTTTCCCCTATTAGAGAAGGGGGAGGTTTGGAACCCGAAAAGGAAGACATGATCCACATAATAAGACATCATAGCGCCTAGAGATACAGGTACGGTTCATCGCGTTACTTGTCCAAGCGTGTTGCCGTCTCGTCGGATATGCCATACTCAGATTTTGATGAGGTTAGGAACCATTTGCTGTTACCAGCATTGCTCATTATTAGGAAAAGCATTCCCGTTTATCGATTTTCATTAAGGTTACGTTGTCGCTTTCGCTTTAATAATGAATGATATGGAGTCCCTCAATATATATGGCACGCTTGACTAATAGTTTCCAAAGGGGTTTTCACCATCTATTTCTGCCTGAACTCTTCCCGAGTTTCCCTCCTAGCGAACGGGGAAAGCTTATCCCTCACTCGCATTCGCCTAATCGAGCAGAACGCCACTCGGCGATCATCCTACAACTGGTCCCGCCTATAGTTATAGTGTCGAAGACACAATCGATTTTGTTGTTCTTACGACGGTTGTCAAAGACCGGATCTTTACACTTCGCGACCCTCTCCGAGTATGTGCTTAGTGCAAGGCCTCATAGAACATAGAACAATGAAGTAATGTATCCATACGAGCTCCGGCCCTCAGCTGCTCGAATACAAAATCAACTTGTTCATTTATGTTACCTGTTGTGGACCTTCAACGTTTCACCTTTCATAGATCTGGGAAAGGCTGTTTTGGTTTGGGAAGAGTGACGTTGAGACTGGGCACGTGCGATAAGTAATAAAGAAAGCAAAGGGAAATCGGAGGAGTTAGAGCAGGGAACAATGGGCATCCCCGCCTGGAAAACAAACAGTAGAGTCAGGCGAAGGACCTGACGCAACTCTACTACCGCCTTTCCTACCAAAAAGCTAACCCAACCGAAGGAAATTACATAAGGTCTGGAAAGGGCTATAAAGAATCTCATTCCTTCCTCCCTTTCTTCCCCTGTTTCCGAGATCGATATAGCCCTCTCGAAACCTAGCTGTTAGAGTCGCATTTCCGGGCTAATATTCCACTTAATCCCCGAATGGTGAACCCTTCTCCTGCAAGGTATAGAACAACTAAGGTGTGGGCCCTGCTCGCTTTGGTTCTGCTTCTGTGGTGACCAAGAAGCAAGAGCTTGAGCTCAACCAGCCATTGATAATCACTTTTGTGGTTCCCAATCGGGAGGGAGATTCCGGTCCGGTGTAGGGGACACCTTCTTCATGATCTAGGGGTAGGGGTCCAATGTAGCCCGCGCTAAGCAGGGAGAGCTCCTCTTTGGTTCCATCTGTCCACATTCTTCCCTTCCATCCAGGGGAATTCGGGCTTGATTGTTCTGTGTAGTCGATTCGCTCAGTACCCTCCATAAACAGAGTCCATGAGCTCGGGAAGAGAAGTAGAGCCCTCGGTCAACCAAGAGAGGTCCAGCCCTTCCTGATCATTCATCATTCAATTCGTTGCGTTCTTCTTTCGAGCGGATCCGTCAGCTTCCAGCCACCCAACCAATCCTGTTGATCCTGACCTACAGAAAGGGGTGAATGAGGTAATCTCAGCCGCTTTACCGAGCGAGATGTAATTGAACTCGACCGATAGGGAGAGGGGAAGGAGAGGCTCCAGCACAGGTGGGTAAGGGCGAAGTCATCATAAGTGGTTGACTGGGCTTGGAAGGCAAATTCATCGTTTTTCGCTCGTCTTTCATGCGTGCCT
>NC_143486.1:18661616-18664116 GCF_027475165.1 Benincasa hispida | reverse complement strand
GATTCAAGGCTCTGCGTGCTCTACGTCTGGAGGATTTGCGAATCCCTACTGCTTATGTTAAAACTTTCCACGGCCCGCCTCATGGTATCCAGGTTGAAAGAGATAAATTGAACAAGTATGGTCGCCCTCTATTGGGATGTACTATTAAACCAAAATTGGGATTATCCGCTAAGAATTATGGTAGAGCAGTTTATGAATGTCTACGCGGTGGACTTGATTTTACCAAAGATGATGAAAACGTGAATTCCCAACCATTTATGCGTTGGAGAGACCGTTTCCTATTTTGTGCGGAAGCCTTTTATAAATCACAGGCTGAAACAGGTGAAATCAAGGGACATTACTTGAATGCTACTGCAGGTACATGCGAAGAAATGATGAGATGAAAAGGGCTGTATTTGCCAGAGAATTGGGAGTTCCTATCGTAATGCATGACTACTTAACAGGTGGATTCACTGCAAATACTAGCTTGGCTCATTATTGCCGAGATAATGGTCTACTTCTTCACATTCACCGTGCAATGCATGCCGTTATTGATAGACAGAAGAATCATGGTATGCACTTCCGTGTACTAGCTAAAGCGTTACGTATGTCTGGTGGAGACCATATTCACGCTGGTACCGTAGTAGGTAAACGTCGAAGGGGAAAGAGACATCACTTTAGGCTTTGTTGATTTACTACGTGATGATTTTATTGAAAAAGACCGAAGCCGCGGTATTTATTTCACTCAAGATTGGGTCTCTTTACCAGGTGTTCTGCCAGTGGCTTCCGGTGGTATTCACGTTTGGCATATGCCCTGCTCTAACCGAGATTTTTGGAGATGATTCTGTACTACAATTCGGCGGAGGAACTTTGGGGCACCCTTGGGTGTGCATGCTACCCACATAGCTTAACATTAGGTCTTCTACGAGAGAAAAAAAGCATGTAGAAGTTGCCTTACTCACTTAGGGCGGGGTAATTGCCGGAATCGTCTCAGAACACCAATCATTAGAAGTGGACATCCCTTGTCGATCTCTTCACGAAGGGATTGGAAACTAAGCTCTCCATAGAAAGCTGTACGAGAAAGAGTTATCAACCGAAATGGGCCAACCACATCCTCCACGGAAGACCATCGGAAAGAGTGAAGTCAAGCTATCTCTTACCCTCTTTACCTATTGTAATCCGAACGTACATGGTTTACATCATCCCCGGGTTTCCTGTTCTAGTAGCCCTCTCTTCATTCGTAACATAACCCCATGCATGGATTTTCGAAGCACTCCACCACGAATAAGACCTAATCTTTTTTCTTACTTGCCTTTTCGATCATGATGTGAAAGTGAAACTCGCCCTGTGGTCTTCATTTTATAAGGAACTCTCTCAATCACAACTCAAGCAGTGAACAGAATTCCAGGCCTCATCATCATCCTTTATATGTGAAGAGATGTTATAGAACTTTTTGAAGCTAGAAGTCGTACATTGTTTACCCGAGAATAAGTGAATTCCATTTCCAGAGAAATGGAGCCTTGACCTAAGGCAGAATGATATGAGTGAGTTGTGTTAAGGAACTTCTTTCTTTAAAACTGACTATTGCTATTGGTAACAAACAGTCTTTAGGCCCTTACTCCGCTTATCTCTCTAGATGCTGCATTACCGGTCTTAGGACTTTTTTGACAAAAGCGGGTAACTGGTAAAAGAAGAAGATGTTCTGTTTTCACGAATCCAACTGACATAGTGGCAAGATCATGACTATTTAAGCCAATTCGATTATTAGCTCAGACACTATTCTATTCATAGTTGTTGATCTATAGGGCAATTAGCCTAAACATGGCATGTCTGACTGATTGACAGAAGTAAGTAGGCAAGTCTGGGACTTTCGAATAAGAACTTCTTTGTCAACTACCGGTTGTACGGATTGGATTCGCCAGATGCTCAGATTGTCTCGGTCTTCAATTAGCTACCAGAAAAGCCTCCTTAGCTTTTGCAGTGCTTCGCTGCAGTCATATTGAAATATAGGCTTGTGAGATCTCCCACGCTGACTCTTGCTCTAGCACTATAACTAGCACGCTGACTCGAGCTTATTTAGGATTCCCTGACCCTTTATTTAGATTCTTCCGTGGGACTTTCAAAAATAGAACCCGGCTTACTCTATTACCTTATGAGATTTTCTATCCCATTGGCTGACTCATTACTGGCTTAGAGGTTAGAACGTTAGAGAGGGGATTCCTATCCCATCCTTATTCTATCTTTGCTTTATTTACTGCTTACGGATACAAGTTCTCGGACGAGGTTTTAGGGTTGGATTACTAACTAAAAGTCTGCTTACAGGGTTCGCTTACTACGCAGGGTATACTGGATTAGCCGGTTTGTCAGCGGCTTAAAAGAACCTTCCTTTCTTTTTCCCGTTGGAATGAATTCCTCACTACTCCTTGCTGGTGAGCTTACTTCTACAGTACAACGCGGGGACTTATATATTCTATATCTTTTTGATCTCGCACTTCTAATAGAACCAGGAGACTAGCTATAG